>NC_038241.2:27328187-27331797 GCF_000004515.6 Glycine max
CCATCTGCTGATGAATAAGAGTGAACTCAGGTTGCTGATATAGCTTTCGGAGGTCCTTCCACCATTGAGAATGCCTAGCTTTGTCCCTTCCATTACTAAGATCTGACCAGCCTCCATATTTTGACATTAGTATCCTGGCCCACAACTGGATTGAATTTAGAAATATCCTTGACCCCAAGGCCCCCATCCTCCTTGGGGAGACATATGACATCCCACTTCACCCAAGGGATTTTCTTATGCCCTTGATCACCCACCCCCCCCCTGCAGAAAGTTCCTTTGCAAGGACACAAGTTTGAGAGCTATTCTTCGTGGGAGCTTGAAAAAAGATAAAATATATATGGGTAGGGCAGTCAAGACAGAATTAATCAGAGTAACCTTTCCAGCCATAGATAAAATTTTCTGATTCCATTTAGATAGCTTAGCTTCATATTTGCTGATCAGAGGTTCCCACACCAAGCTATTGGTAGACTTTGCCCCAATGGGAAAGCCCAGATAATGGAAAGGAGTCTCCATATGTCTGCAGTTCAGAAATTGTGCTACTTCATGAATGCAATTAGCCCCAGCTCCAAAAATCCCAAATTGGCTTTTTGCAATATTAATCTTCAATCCATATGCCAATTCAAAACCCCTTAGCATAGGCTTCAAAACAATGACATTGTCCCATGAAGCATGCCACACAAATATTGTATCATCTACATATTGCAGAATATTTACAGGCTGACTTTGCTTCCCTACCATGAAACTTCTGTACAGGTTCTTGGCTGTTGCTACCCACATCATTCCTGTCAAACCTTCAGCCACTATATCAAAGAGCAAGAGGGCTAAAGGATCCCCTTGTCTCAAACCTCTAGTGGGAACAAATTCCTTTGTAGGGCTGCCATTTACTAGGATTGATATTGTGGCAAATTGCAAACAAGCCTTGATCCATTTTCTCCATGTAAGGTTGAAGCCCATCCTATCCAGCATGTAATCCAGGAAAGACCATGAAACAGAATCATACGCCTTCTCGAAGTCCACCTTGAATCCAGGAAACACACACTAAGCCACCAGCTGTGTTTATTGATGGCTGGAATTCCCATCCAATATCTACATTCCCCCATAAGGCCTGACACGTAGCCTTGTCAATCACCAGTTTCCCAACCTTTTTCATATCATCAATTGTCTCTTTTTATTCTCACTTCCTTAACTCAGTATCTGCCAACTGAGATACATTAGGAATAGCAAAGGGAAAGTGACCATGCATATGCAAGCACCCACAATCAGTCTTAACACTGCAAGGTCCCCAACATAGGGAAATAGGATACAGCTCTGCACTATTATCCTATGTAGTTTTCTTTCAGCTTGTATAATATCAAGGCTTGTTAGAGAATCAGCTATGATTCGTACTTATACAAATATGTATCAATTTAGTATGATTGGTACTTATTAATGAATATATTATATTTTTGGCTAATAAAAAAAAACACACAACAATCTTATGCTCGTGTTGATAATGATGCAGGTATATTTACAACGACAGGACCCCCTTCGAGAAATTGGTTGATAAATTCTTCTATCCTAGTAATTGATTACTTTTTTTTACTTCACCTCCAGTGTTACTAATATAGAAATTAAAGGAAATTCAATCCAAAAGAAAACTTGTTGTCATGCTTTACAAGTGATATAAATTATCAAAATCTAATGACAATGAGTGCACAAAGCTGCAACTTGGCAGTAGTTTCTGACTAATACATCAGCATTAGGATTCCCAAGCATACAATGAGCTAATCAAGATTTTCACATATCATTTTTGTTGTTTCTGCTGCTATATGGAGAACAGTGTTATCATCATCATCCTGAGACAAAATAAACAGCTTAGAACTTTAAATTAGAAACATAACACACAGAGACACACACACTCATGACACACACACACACACACACACACACACACACACACACACTCATCATAGAAACACACACAGACACACACACACAAGTTTGATAACAAATTTGTTCAATTATACATGTAGAAATTTCTTCAATTCTAACTTATTAGGTGTGACAAGGTAGTTGGCCTCTTCATAAGGTACTTATCTAAATTTAACTTAAATTCTACTACAGTGGTGATCACCTACTAATATTAGTGAAAACAAATTTGCCAAGTGTACATATAGTAGGGAAGTAATTAGAGTGAGCCTTTGATTCAAATTTTCATGTAGTTCCATCCTATCCTCTTTCCAAGCTTGGGTATAATTTCTGTATCTTGCTCTTAAACTATGAATTGCATGAATTGTTTTGGTAACTAAACCTCAAACCTGCCTTATTTCTGCATGCCATATTGTTTCAAGTGTCTCTGCAATCTGTATTGATTGTGCCCCAAATTTCCTGCTCATGAGCTGAGTAGTACTGTAGCTATGTTTGAAGCCGGTGCTAAATAGAAGGCTGTGAAATATGATTAGTCCTCGACTCTTAATTAATAGATCTGCAGAAAACATAGGGCCCTATGAAAGCAAGTGTTTATAATAAGAACTAATAATCCAATGCCTCTGTTTGCATATAGCAAAGTGAACAAATAGAATCTACTCAATCTAGAGAAGGTGGTGTACCTGTAAATGTCCACTGTGGGAATAGGCTTGTTGCAGATTGCCCATTTGGTGTTATAGAAACCAAAAAAGGAAAAGGTGAAAATTTAAGGAAGAAATTCTAATAATACAACTAATCACTAGCTATTCAAAGATGAAGAATGGTATAATATAAAATTATTACACACGACTATTTTTGCCATAAGAAGCAGGATTTTAATGTCCTTTTGAATGCTTAAGTATCTCATACCATCTTGTAACTGATTCTCATTTAAGGATGGATGGTTGACAATGACATTTTATACAGGAATGCTCACCACAAAATAACATTAAAAATGTTTTACATATATAGTCATATAAAATTGTCAACAGGGTTCTCATCCCTACACGATCTTGTTTTGTATTTAGCTATTCAAATCAGAAATCAGAAGCTCTAATATCTGAGGCAGCATCAAAAACAGGGTCATCCACTTCAAGCAAAAATTCCAAGGTAAGTAGACTGTGTTCTTCTGCTGGGGTGTCATGAAATGAAGAGAAAACTGTTAAGAACATTTTAACCCCTTTAAATGAAGTGTTGGGGTGTCATGAACTGCTGGGATGTTGTATTTTAATTGAAATGTAGATAATAGGCTTTAAAAGCCTTTAAATACACTGTGGCTAATTTCTGTATGGTTTTTTTTAGGCTTATCATTTATACTGCTAATTGGCGTTGCTGTGGAAGCTCTTTGATTATAGCAACTCCAGGTACGTTTGTACGGTCTACTATCTTTATATGTATTATGATAGACTACTGTTTTGACATTTGTCGTAGCATTTATATACACATATACTGCTGTATTTGTTTGGTAGATAAATTGTTGTATTTGTTTGACTAACTTATCAATAGTACTATCTTTGAGTATTTGTCAATAGTACTCCTCCCCTAAAGCTATGTATGAAATCCAGCTTGTGTTGTTGACACACACACACACACCCCTACATACACACACACAACCACACACACAGCCACAGACCCACACACACACAGACACACACACACACACACA
>NC_038241.2:27334492-27350448 GCF_000004515.6 Glycine max
CACACACACCCACAGCCACAGCCACATACACACACACACACACCCACACCCACATACACACACACACACACACACACACAGAAACACACACACACCCACACCCACATACACACACACATAGACACACACAGACAGCCACACACACACACACAGACACCATCAGCATTTTCCTATAATTTTCAATAAATTTCCATCTTTCAATTTCTTAACCAGTGCCCTTAAGTGGTATATGTTATACATGTTTTTTTTTATCAACAAAGATAAGTATATATATAGATGATTGAGTACCAGAGGTACTGAAATACAATTTTTGTTTCCCAAGCTAGTGGTTCGAGATTAGACTGAATGGAGTCTAAAAAGGAACCATAGCCAGGCCATAGACCATATTAATGAAAAGCTGCTAATCAAAAGTTCTATTCTGAGCTATTACACTATCCCTTCTCTAAGATTACTAGACCATTGGTTAAAATGACAAAATAAATCCTTCTCCAAATGCCTCAGCCAAGTCCACAACAAGAAAGCTGCTTTGCCAATCAATTTGTTGCTGTCAAATGTTTCATTGGAGAATACTATCTTATTCCGTTGCTGCCAAATGGTCCAGGTCACTGCCTCCCACCAACATTTCCACCTAGTAGCCCTTCTCCCCTCATTCAATATATCTCCATGTTGTAGAAAATGTTGTGTTTGATGTTTTGGAAAAGCTGCAGATTTGTTCACCCAGGATAATGATTCCCACCAAATAGGGATGATTCTATTGCAGTGGAAAAACAAATGTCCTGCTTCCTCTTCTTCTCTGCTGCAAAATGGCCAGTGCCTATCCAATATATCTGCTCCCCACCAAAAAGCTTGTAAAGCATTGATTTGATACTGCTTCCCTCATCATGTGGCTGATGATGTTTATAATTTAATGATCTTTTGCTACCCTGCAATGAGACACACACAGATACACAAACACACACACATAGAGACAAACACACGCACACACAAACACAAACACAAACACACACACACACACACACACACACACATAAAGATACACACACACACACATAGAGTCACACACACACATAAAGAGACAGAAAAACACACTGAGCCACAGACACACACAGAGACCCACACACAAAGACACACACACTGAGCCACAGACACACACAGAGACCCACACACAAAGACACACACACTGAGTCACAGACACACACATACACAAACACACATAGATAGACACACGCACACACACACACACACATAAAGAGACAGACACACACACACACACATAAAGAGACAAACAGACACACACGCAAAGATAAAGAGACAAACACAAACACACACACACACACACAGAGTGACACACACATAAAGAGACAGACAAACACACAAACAAAGACACACACTGAGTCACAGACACACACATACACAAACACACTCACACACATAGACAGACACACACACACTCACACATAAAGAGACAAACACACACACAGATAAAGAGACAAACACAAAACACACACACACACACACACACAACTGTTGATGTCCTTGTATGTTCTTGTACGTCATGAATGTTCTTGTATGTCATGAATGTTGTTATACGTGCTGAATGTAATTTGCTATATAAATAACTGTTGTTCATGCTGAGTGAACCGTAGATTCCCGTTTGAGACTAAATGCAATGATTCTTGCGGATAGTTTGCATTAGTCATTGTATTTAGTCTTGAATTGTCTGTTTGGACAGTTTGGGGAGACTGGTATTTTTATGTTAGACTCATTCGGTCAGGTTATTATTATTTTGATTAATTTGATGAAATTTCGATTCAATGCATTTCAAGTTGTTCTCTGAGTGCATACTTGATTATCGTGAAATTCGTTTCACCGATGTCATGTCGTGTACTTGGAGACCAATGCGAAATGCTGCCGAAATTTACTCAAATTGTTCAAAATAATGCTAACCATGACATTTGAGGCTAACATAAAATACAGTCTTCCTAAATGGGATAGGGCCACACCTATAAATAAAAAAGTGAGATTTGCATGCATGGATTTGCTTAGATGGATCGAAGTTGGATCAATCAAAGTCGCATGAGCCCAGAATATGAGGATGGCGTCGAGCAGTTTTTGCAATTTGCTTTAGAAAGAGGTCGACCGAATGAAGAAGGAAAATATTATTGTCCTTGCATCAACTATTTGAATAGAAGACGACAACTACTGGACAACATACGGGACCATCTATTGTGTGATGGGATGAAGAAGAATTACACGACGTGGATATGGCATGGTGAAGTGACTGACATGCAGAGTGGGTCCCAATCTGAACCGTTTGATGTAGAAATGGGAGATCGCTTGGAGGACATGATTCGTGACCTTGGACAAGAGTGTTTTCAAGAAGCACATGCCCCTGTGTATGAAGGATTGCAGAGTGATTCAAAGAAGCCTTTGTATACGGGGTGCAAGAATTCCTTAACCCTGTTGTCTGCGGTATTAAGTCTGGTTAATGTGAAGGCCAGGTATGGGTGGAGTGACAAAAGTTTCACCTCACTGCTTGAGGTAGTGCACAATCTGCTTCCAGAGGACAACACGCTGCCTAAAAGTTACTATAAGGCGAAGAAGATACTGTGTCCCATGGGTATGGAGTATCAGAAGATTCATGCTTACCCCAATGATTGCATACTCTACAGGCATGAATTCCAAGAAATGTCAAAATGCCCTGTGTGTGGGACTTCACGGTACAAAGTGAAGGATGACGAGGAAAGCAATTATGATGAAAAGTCACAGAGGGGCCCGCCAGCAAAGGTTTTGTGGTATCTTCCAATCATTCCAAGGTTTAAGCGTCTTTTTGCTAACGAGGACGATGCAAAAGACCTTACATGGCATGCAAATGGAAGGATTTCTGATGGAATGGTCCGTCATCCAGCTGATTGCTCCCAGTGGAAGAAGATTGATGGTTTGTATCCGGATTTCGAGAATGAGCCAAGAAATCTTAGACTTGGACTAGCCAGTGATGGAATGAATCCATATGGCACCTTAAGCACTCAACACAGTTCATGGCCAGTTCTGCTAGTAATTTACAATTTGCCTCCTTGGTTGTGCATGAAGCGAAAATACATGATGTTGTCTATGATGATATCGGGCCCAAGACAGCCAGGAAATGACATTGATGTTTATCTAAGTCCGTTGGTTGAAGATCTAAGAAAGTTGTGGGACGAGGGGGTTGTAGTGTTTGATGCGTTTCGCAAGGAGACCTTTGAAATGCGTGCAATGCTTTTTTGTACCATTAATGACTTTCCAGCATATGGGAATCTCAGCGGTTACAGTGTTAAGGTTCATCATGCATGCCCCATCTATGAAGAAAATACAAGTTACATACAACTTAAACATGGGAGAAAAACAGTCTACAGTAGGCATCGCCGCTTTCTAACACTCAATCATCCTTACAGACGACTGAGAAAAGCTTTTAATGGAAGTCAAAAGCATGATATTGCGCCGATACCGTTGACTGGTGAGCAGGTATATCAATGGGTTCAACACCTGAATACTGTATTTGGGAAGACCCAAAAGAAGGATAAAAGTCAGAGTTGCATATGGAAGAAGAGGTCCATTTTCTTTGATCTTTCGTACTGGTGTGATCTTGACGTTAGACATTGTATTGATGTTATGCATGTGGAGAAAAATGTTTGTGACAGTGTGATTGGGATGCTCCTTAACATTCAAGGCAAGACGAAGGATGGCTTGAATACCCGTCAAGATCTAGCTGATATGGGTATACGATCACAGTTGCATCCAAGGTCTGATGGGAAGAAAATTTACTTGCCCCCAGCCTGCCATACTTTGTCCAAGAAGGAGAAGATAAGTTTTTGTCAGTGTCTTCGTTGGGTGAAGGTTCCACAAGGATACTCTTCAAATATCAAGAGGCTTGTGCAGTTGAAAGAGCTTAAGCTTGTAGGGTTAAAGTCTCACGATTGTCACGTGCTCATGCAACAATTGTTAGCCGTGGCTATACGAGACATCTTGCCAAACAAAGTCAGGTTAACAATAACTCGCCTGTGCTTTTTCTTCCATGCTATATGTAGCAAAGTCATTGATCCAGTCATGTTTGATGAGTTGGAAAATGAGGCCGCAATTATACTGTGCCAGTTGGAGATGTATTTTCCCCCTGCTTTCTTTGACATCATGATTCACTTGATTGTGCATCTGGTCAGAGAAATCAAATGTTGTGGTCCTGTTTATCTACGGTGGATGTACCCGGTTGAGCGATACATGAAGATCTTAAAAGGATATACAAAGAATCTATATCGTCCAGAAGCATCTATTGTTGAGAGGTACATTGCAGAAGAAGCCATTGAATTTTGTTCAGAATACTTAGAGAAGGCTAAACCTGTTGGGCTTCCTGAGTTTCGGCATGATGACAGAGTGGGTGGTAAGGGTTCAAAAGAACTGCAGGTGATCACTCCAAGTGTAGAAGATTTGTTACAAGCTCACTTGTATGTCTTGAACAACAGTAATGAAGTTTTGCCATACATAGTTAAGCATGAAGCTTTAGTCAAATAGAATAATCCGAAAATGTCAAAGAATTGGGTGTTGAAAAAGCATAACAAGACTTTCTGTGATTGGTTTAAAGATACAATCTTTGCAGATGAGAATGCTTCAGAAACATTAAGAAAGCTAGCAGATGGGCCTAAAAGAAATGTTATAACCTGGCAAGGATACGACATAAACAGGTATTCATTTTACACAAAAGCACAAGATGACAAAAGTACAATGCAGAACAGCGGGGTCACCCTAAGGGCTGAATCTCAACACTTTGCAAGTGTCAATGACGCCAGTCCCTATGTAGCTTCCATCCCTTACTTTGGGTTCATTGATGAAATTTGGGAGCTTAATTATGTGAAATTTACAGTATGTGTTTTCAAATGTAAATGGGTTGACAGCAACACTGGTGTGCGCACCGATGATATAGGATTTACACTGGTAGATCTAAAGAAACTTGGTTACCACAATGACCCTTTCATCATGGCAGAACAAGCTAGACAAGTATTTTACGTGCAAGACCCTTGTGATGAAAGGTGGAGCATGGTTCTGTAGGGCAAAATAGTTGATGTTAATGTAGAAGATGATGATTCATACATGGACACCTATGTTAGTCCTTTGACCGCTCAAATCACTCGTAACGTTGTCGGAGAAGAAGAAGCTGACGACGTTTATGCTAATCGAAATGATCATGATGAAGGAGAATTGATTAACATCGTCTAATGTAATTTTCTACAGAGACAGAGGTCACCAAAGCAAGTAAGTGACAACTACATTTTTCTCTGATTGAGGCATCGGTTTTTTGTTTCAATTTGCCTCTTTAGGACTTCATCCAGTTGATGTTTGTCGCCAGTTTCATCATCAACCACCCTTTTCTTCTCTGTCTTCTCATGTTTATTGTTGTTAAACCCATATTTATGCTTTCTTCCCTTCATGTCTTGTTTTATCACAACTTTAGCTGAATCTCATATCTTTAGTATATTTGAATCTTCTATCTTATTCTCCAATGACACACTTTGATGGCCTGTATCTTTTTTCTTCGTATGTTCTAGTGCTTCAGCTTCAGAATGCATAAAGCAATCAGAATTTTCCAGTGATCACCAAAGGCTTCTGCATCAGCATTGACACTCGCCACCCTCTTTGGTTTATGCTTCTGTGTTTTCTTCCGTGCCTCCTCGTTATAATCTCAGCTTTATTCGAGGTTGCACTAGAACGATCAGCACCAATCGGTGCTTCTTCCTCGTCTACCAGCTCAATATCTTTCCTTTCAACTTTTGTTTTGTAAATTACAGTGTAGTTTTCAAAAGCAAAGGTGAAACGAAAGATATTGAGTTGGTAAAGGAGGAACAGGCACGAATTGGTGTTGATCCTTCTAGTGAGACCTCCAATAAATCTGAGAATTATAAGGAGGAAGCACGGAAGAAAACACAGAAGCATAAACCAAAGAGGGTGGAGAGTGTCAATGCTGATGCAGAAGCCTTTGGTGATCACTGGAAAATTTTGATTGCTTTATGCATTCTGAAGCTGAAGCACTAGAACATACGAAGAAAAGAGATGTAGGCCATCAAAGTGTGTCATTGGAGAATAAGACAGGAGATTCAACTATGTTGAAGATAGGAGATTCAGCTAAAGTTGTGATAAAACAAGACATGAAGGGAAGAAGGCATAAATATGGGTTTAACAACAACAAACGTGAGAAGGCACAGAAGAAAAGGGTGGTGGATGATGAAACTCGCAACAAACATCAGCTGGATAAAGTCCTATGAAGATCCTACTCATTCTCAAAGAGGGGAACGAGCAACAATTTGAAGGTTGTACATTCAGGAACTAAAGAATTCAAAATAGCTAGTAATAAGAGGGATTTGTTTTTGGGATTTTCTGAGCAGCAAGAGCGGCTACGCAAGAAGCTTGCACTTGAGGAGGGAAGGATATTTGCATCTAATGAACAACTTTCTTAACTATTTGTCCTTAAGATTTTACTGTTTCTTTTTGCTAATATGTAAATATAAATGGTATAAGGGTATCGCGTAAAAACATGGTCTATATTTACTTTTGAGATTGTTATGGGTAAAAATGACCATGTCCATAAGCCATAGCCTTATATTATTTATATTTACATATTAGAAAAAAAACAGTAAAATCTGAAGGACAAATAGTTAAGAAAGTTGTTCATTAGCTGCAAATATCCTTCCCTCCTCAAGTGCAAGCTTCTTGCGCAGCCGCTGTTGGTGCTCAGAAAATCCCAAAAACAAATCCCTCTTATTACTAGCTATTTTGAATTCTTTAGTTCCTGAATGTACAACCTTCAAATTGTTGCTCGTTCCCCTATTTCTTTTCTGCAAAAAAGAAAATCAATATCAAAGAAAACATGGATGAAGTCCTAAGGATGCCATGTACATGTGTATTTATGAAGATATAGTATTTATATTCCATCAAACATACATTGATTGTTGATTACATGTAATAGACTTTTTATAACATGGTTTCCCCAAATCACAATTAAAAAGCACAACTACCAATCTTTCAGAGTCCTTTGGTTAATTTGTCTTGTCTCCTTATGTGGTGGGGTTTTGTTTAATAATATTATACTTTAGCCTTCCTAAAAAAACTTATGACTGATCCTCTTTTCATTAATTCTATTTTGTATGTTATTGTATAAAAGATCATGGGTTCTCCACCTGCCTCCACTCCTCCTCCTCCTCCTCCTCCTCTTCCTCCTCCTCCTCCTCCTCCTCCTTCTCCTTCTCCTCCTTCTCCTCCTCCTCCTCCTACTTCGGGCGCATCGGCTTCGACGTCTGCCGTGAAGCGGACACGCAAAGCCTCACGTCTATGATCGTTGTCCACTAGACCACCTGGTGCTGAGAGACCAGCGGTGCATGTTGATCCTGCTACCGGGAAGGCCGACGATCCCCACAGGAAGAAATTAAGAACATATTTGGGGATTGTGGCACGTGATAAGGTGGACATCACCTACAAGAACTGGAAGGAGGTCCCTACTGCTCAAAAGGACCTGATTTGGGAGGATATTCAGGTATTTCTCTTTTCTTATTTGATTTTGTGTAATTAATAACCAAAAAATACATTATTGTAACAAATAAACTTTGTTTCATGTTGTTAGGCGGAATTTGATATCCCAGAGGATTCTGACAGTAGGACGAAAAGGAAATTACTACAAACCGTGGGGGAGAGATGGAGGCAATTTAAATCAGACCTCACGAGGAAATGGGCCCTTGCAGCCGATCAGGACGGTGTAGAGGACACTGTCTGTGACAAATACGGCATCAGCAAGGAAAAGTGGGCCCAGTTTTGCCAGACTCGCAGAGACCCTTCTTGGGAGGTATGTTCCTTGCCATTTAAGTTGTTTTTCATATTAAACATGATGTTGTTATACTTCATTCTACCCATTTCAAACATTATTGTTTAATTTTTTCAGGATGTGCGCATCAAGGCACAGGCCATCCAGAAGCAAAATACTGCCCCCCCCCCCCCCACGTTTTGTCTCGTGGGGGTTATGATTATTTGGAGCAGAAGCTCCTGGCTAAGAAGACAAAGAAGAAGCTGCAGGAAGCTGCACAGTCAGGAAGCGTTGATGGCATCATTGACCCTTCATCCCCGATCAGACGCCACGTGAAGTGGAAGATGGCCCGCACGAAGAAGATAGGGGAGATGACGACTGAGGCCGCAAAGGAAATCGCTGAGAAGATTGTAAGTCATTTTCAACTAACCATTACAATTGTGTTTGAATATTTTGAGAATGCCATGTACCACTGTGTGTTTTCTGTGCAAGATTCGTTTGAGGAGCAGGCCACACAGGGATCGTTCGTCCCCCATGGATGTCAGGATGTTCTGGCCGCTGCTATTGGACGTCCAGAGCACCCTGGACGTGTCTGTGCTGCTGGAGCCGGTGTCACCATCAAGAAATACTTTGGATCAACTCCACGGACGTCCCGCAACGCTTCCTCCCTGCCCCCTGACGAATTACAGCAGTTGACCCAGCAGATCAGGGACCAGCTAAAGGAGTCCATCACAGAGAAAGTGACGAGGCAGGTCATGGCATCCTTCAGCCAGCTTCAGTCGCAGATGTAATCTCAGGGACTTGTAGTGCCTCCTGAGCCTCTGGTTGGTCCTGGTCCCTCCGGTCCTCGAGTGAGCACAAAGGGGAGTTGTGTTGATCCCTCAGGAAACGATCCTGAGACGGGTGACTCTGACAGGTGCGGCTTATACATAGAAGCAGATCCTGCCCGCCTGGTTGCCATGGGGAGAGTTTATGAGGGATCCACTATTGTTCATAACACTCCTTTGTTGCCTGGTCAAGTAAAGGTGAGTGTGGAGGAGGCTACAGATGCAGATGCTCCAGTTCCTGTACCCACTGATGAGGTTTCCTTAGTGGGGCAGGCACTTCACACCTTCCTTGCTTGGCCGACACATCTGGTCAAGTCTTTATCACTACAGGTACTTATTGTCCTTACTATATGTTTCTTATTTTTAAATTAATTCATTAAGCGTGCCTCAAATTTGGCTATTTAACTTTGTTTCATGAACAGGTAGTTGTGTCTCCGCCAAAACCACCTCTGAAGCCCGATCCGGAGGTCGATGATCCACTTTATCTGATGACATTGACCATCCCAGAGCTTTTCTTGAGGCCTTATTAGGTTAGATGGGATGCCACCGTGTTCGGGGTCGTTAATCCAGATTTCCCCCTGTACATAAAGCACGAAGACCTCTCTGAAATCGTACACGGTGGTCAATGTCTCAGCATATCAGTGTTACAGTTGTGGACTCTATAAGTCTTTATATAAAAGGCTTTTAATTACCTAAGTTATGGCTTTCAGTTCATAAATATTTAACTTTGACTTAACATAAACAGGCATCTCACTGAAACATGTATGCGAGCAGGAAATTCTGATATCTATGGATTCCTCGAGCTACAGTCCATTCAGAGGTCTGGGCATTCACAGTTTGAATCTGAAAGTTACATAAAGATTTGGATGCAGAGTTCACAACATGATGTGTATCTTGGAGCCTACCTAAATGGGTAAGTCACAAAATAACTAAATTTAATTAATGTTTACTAATGTACTAACCCATTTTAGGTTCCACTGCAGCGGACACTGGCAGATGGTGGTCATCCTGCCCAAGGAACACTTAGTTGTCTAGTTTTGTTCATTACATAACAGGCCAGACAACTACCTTAAGGGGATTATTAATAGGTTAGTGTTCTTTTCAATACATTTGCATTGTAATACCTCAACGTACAACACCAGTTTTTAATTGTTACTCATATGGAACAGTGCTATCAAGGGTCTTGATGATGCTCCACAGCCTAAATCAAAGACTTCTGCTAGATGGATTGTCGCCAAGGTACGTCATTTATATAAAACTTCAACTTATATATATTTCTTTATGTGTCTGTACACTAGTTGTTTAATTAATATCCAAATTTCATTATCTATTTAGTGTAATAGACAAAAAGGAAGTACTGAGTGCGGCTACTATGTGATGCACTGGATGTCCACCATCATTTTAGGAACTTTTAGAAATAATTGGGAAGCGGTAAGTTTATTTCAAACAAAATTGATTTATTTATAATTTGTATTACATTATTAACTTATTATGATTTATTTCATCATGCAGTATTTTAACGATCCTAGACCATTGGAGCCAGAGAGATTAAAAGCATTGCGGATCCAGTGGGCACAGTTTTATCTCCGAGTTAGAGATCAGGCCAAGGATTTAGGGACATTTTTTTAACATTTTTTACATTTTGTACATTTTCTATGTAACATGAACATTGAATTCATTTGATGATTGTTCTTTATAATAAATCGATTATTTGATGTTTATTATCATTAAAACTGCTTGAAAGCAGAATAAAATGTTTATTTGCTGTGAATTAGACCTCCTGAAATTGCATTTGACAGGTACAATTTTGGGTTTACTGTAAAAACAGAAAGTATATATAAAAAAAATACTTGAAAACAACATCAGTTATTAACAAAAACCGATGTTAATATCATAACCAACATCGGTTATTTACAAAAACCGATGTCGATATGAACTTTAACATCGGTTATAATAGAAAACCGATGTTAACGTTTGTATATTAACATTGGTTATTTGTGTATAATCGATGTCAGCGTTTGTATTTTAACATCGGTTATCTATAGATAACCGATGTCAACTATTGTACATTAATATCGGTTAATTATAAATAACCGATGTGAATATTTGAATATTAACATCAGTTATGTACACATAACCGATATTATACACAAAGAACTACACCAAATAAGTGTATGCATCATCAACGTTGACATCGGTTTTCTAGAAAAACTGATGTTAAGGGCATATATTAACATCGGTTTTTTTAGAAAATCGATGTTAAACTAACATGTTAACATCGGTTTTACTGGAAAACCGATGTCAACGTTCATCATGCGTACACTTTTTTTGTTGTTGTTCATTGTGTTTAACATCGGGTATTTAGAGAATCGATGTTGTCATATGTATGTTAACATCGGTTCTCCAAAACCGATGTTAACATTCATACATTCAACATCATCACTTTCAACATCGGTCTTAGAACCGATGTAGAATGTTCTAAATAACCGATGTTGAAAGTGTATTTTCTAATAGTGAGCTCGAGTGTCAGAAAACTAAAATGTGCACATCAGAAATAATATCAAAATCTACGAATTTAATTTGTTTATCTTACCACTTATTATTCTTTTTCCTTCAAATGAGATACAAGGGTAAAAAACACAACTTGGCATGGTGTTACCTTAGTTGTGTAAAATTTGTTTAAATTATGGAACTTGTCTTGAGAGGAGTAGAAGAGTTCATTCAAAAGAGATCAAAATGTGGACTAAAATTCGATGAATGCGTCATCGAAGGGAGTTATTTCAATTGGAATTGATAGTTTTGATAACTTCATTAAGGCATGCGGGATTGGAAAGCGCTCAGAAGCACGATCTTTTCGAAATTCGAAAATACCAGTTGAAGCGATTACAAAGAAGTTATAGAAAATGTTTAATAGTACTAGATCTATGTATTCAGGAATATCATTGCACATGTGTCAAAATCATATAATTCAACCATTAGTATTAGAAGTCCATAAATAAGACCTCCAACACTTAATTTCTCACCGACAATGTCTACTATCAAAGCACTATCACTTAATTCCTCAAACATCGACAACGCCTACCATCGAAATTAACTATAGGTCTAATAGGTCATCATGTATATATTTAATTCTCACCTTTTACGAATTTATGTCTTTTTACTTTAATGCATCTTTCTAAGCTCTTTACTTTTCCAATCTACATTTACGTGTACTTTTGAAATTGGTACCGAAATATAATAACTATTGAAATTGACTTTATAATTGAAAACAATATTATAAAATTTACTTACAAATTATATTAAAAACCTTCATACTATACTAAGATAATTATCTATAGATGTCTATATCGAAATCACTATTATTATATGTATTAAGTATTAGACAATTCTATGATAAGTTGAAAATTATGAACTTTCTTGTTAGATTAAAAAGAACTTACAATCGAGAATGAATTTCATGTCTCATATTTAAATATTTATTTGTTAATAGAATCATTTAGTGAAAATTACTTGGTTGATTTGAAATATATTCCTTTCGAGGAGTAAGTACAATTTTCACAATTAACAAATTGGCACACTGACTAGGACTAGTTTGCCAAAAACTCGATATTAAGAACAAGTCTTAATGAGAATTGTATGTTGTTAAGAAGTGGTAGAATAACAATAAATAGTCAAAGAAATCATAGTAATAACAATAACAACAATAATAATGTTGCAAACACTTCTACTAATAATATTGGTAGCAATGAACAAAATCAAACAAATACACCTTTCGAGGTAAGTAATGAAATAGTTATGGGTGTTAATCATGCAAACAATGACCCTATAAATATAAGTGACGAACATGCGATGCATTCACAAGTCCAGACAATTGCCATCAAAACTTCTTTGTCACAAAATAATGTAGTGTCAACTATAAACAGCCGACCATTTTCTACTACAAGACCATGGGATATGATGTGAACATCAAAGCCTAAGCCCATGACAACCACCAAATCCAGACTCATGACCAGATGGAAGCCCAAGACCCAATACAAGACATAGGAGGACCCATGACAAGAGCAAGAGCTAAAAAGTCCCAAGAAGCCGTGGAACATAAGGTGACTATTTTGAAGGCAGTTCAAATGTAGGGAGAGGCCAAAGACTTGGAGGCCCACAAGAGAGAGTTGCTAGTCCTATATGTTGAATGCTTGGAATGAAAGCCCAATTTCAGACTTTGGGATTTTACATTTCCCTTATTTTGTTGAGAACTAATTTGTATAAAAGCTTTTGGAATTGAATGAAGAGGGACAGTAATTGTTTTGGAAAAAGTGTGAGCTTAATCTCTTCTAGGGTTCTCCCTTGAACCAACTGATCTTATTAGGAATTCACCCAATTCTTGTGGCGATCCTCTAGGCTTATCAAACCTCGTTGCTTGTGGCGCCTCTTTGATTTTCTATCTTCCATGTTTCTATCCGTGTCTGCACTTTCGGGGTTCTTCAGAATTGTGCCTTCTGCCTGAATTTTCTCAGGTTTGTTCTACACGTTTCACGAGTCTGTTTTTAGTGTTTCTTGACCCTAAATTGCAGTTCAGAGCGTCATCTTTCTTCTCATTTTGGAATCACTCAAATCTGAGTTCTGTAGATCGAGATTCAAACGAAATTAAAAACTCGTTCTGGGTTGTTGCTCCTAGTGCGCGAATTCCATCCTAGCTTAAGTGGAAAAGTATTTTCCCACTTGAACCAAGCACTTGGTTTTCCCATCAGGGTATGCCACCATTGTCTAACGAAATGAACATGCAACAATTGAGTCTACCTATGCCCTAGAGTAAAAATACAATACCGCCTATTGTAGTTGGTAGGCAAACTAATAGGCTTCTAGAACTTGGGGGTAATAGTCATTCTTATGATGTTGGTCAATTAAGAAATACGAGTTCCTATTGAAGATAGGATAATAGGAGATAACAACATGGTCTCCGCAGGTGTTTCTAATAAAACATTAGCAGTTTTTAGACAACAAATAAACCATAGTAACCATAAGATGGTTAATACTCTGATGACCACATGGCCTTGATTTTAAACCCTTTGTTGAGAACTACCAATGGAAGTTATCAATAGATGAGTGGTATCCTAACACGAATAGGAGATGCTTTGGTCATTCCTAGAAATCAACATGAGAATATACATATAATTCAAGAAATACTAGTGCAAGAAAAACCTAATAATAATAATAATAATCCTGAAAATGAAGTTAATGTCCCAACACGGTTAACGGATGATAGAGAACTAATAAACCCTATTTTGGTGAATAGAAATCATAATACAGATGAAGATCTGGCTAACATGTAGCAAAATTAAATACTTCAAGGACAAAATAACCCAAACAGAGATTTAGACCTTAAAGCAATTCAAAATCCTCAGATTAATCAAATGATTGAACAAGCCTTGAATAGGCATGGTTTCGAAATAGGAAATGCATAAGCACCTTATTTTGTTTTTGTCTTCCCTAGTTATATTTTACAATATGAGTTTCCAAGGGGTTATAAGGAGCCTAAATTTTCAAAATTTATGGGTGAATTAGAAAAGTCTATTGTAGAATGTGGCGTCCCTAAATTAATGACTGGTTTAATAGTAATAATTTAAATAACAAAAACCATGGTAAATTTTTTTTTTTTTTTCTTTTTCTTTTTCATTTATTTCTCTTTTTGACCATAACTAGGTTTAGAAGGAAAATCCTCACTATAAAGTCCTGAATGGCCAGTTCACAACTCTATTCGGAGTCTTTTCTTTCTTACCGCTCATAATTCTCTAAATTATTTCGTTGTTTCAAAAGGAAGAGTATACCAGCCATTACTTTAGGTCGTCACGTGAAAATAAAAGGATAAAATACAGTCGATAAACTCTTTTACAAATAAAGTTGCTAATGCTTTCTTTTCAAATAACGAGATCGATTATAAATGCATATATCATTTAAAGCTGTCCAAAATATGGGAGTTTTACAAAATATATATAGTGTCATCCAGAGCAAAGGTGTCCATAGTGGTGGCTTCAGCCACATGTATACAATCATCAAATGCCTATACATCAGGTCTACCCATACAAAAACAAAAGAGTAAACCTAACAGTTAGTCCTAGATACACCCACCCTCAAAATATACAAAACAAATCCAAAAAGCTGTCCACTAGGACGAAGAGCCTCCGCTGATCGCCATCTCCCTCGGGCCACTATCCTCCGTAGAGTCTGCCTCAGATGCCGACATGACTTCCTCGGGAGAATCCACCTCGAGAAGTGGATCCTCATCACCCTCTAGAAAGTCAAGGGCATCCACAGCAGGCTCAGGAGGTAGCTCCTCCAGGTCCTCCTCAGGGTCTTCCTCGGATGACGTTACCTCGATCACTTGAACGGGCTCCACTAGACGATATGGTGTAGGTGTGGGTAGTATCCACTCCACCGTGCGCTGAAGCGTCCGTGCAGGTTCATCTGGATGCACCAAAGAAGTAGCCGTGAATCGAATGGTGCCCCGAAATCGGCACCTCGTGTTGCCTTCGAGGGTCTCCCAAGCTCCCTCCAGGCACTCCATCTCTACTCGATCACGGATTAGCTGCGCCGCCATCACGATCTACAAGAAAGAAGAGAAAGGGGTAGACTCTTTCACAAGAATCTAACGACGCTGCACACAATGCATCTCATAACCACTACATGACGTTAGAAGGAGTATCTTGAGGCTTTTCATCTCTGGTAATCGATTACACAACCTTGGTAATCGATTACCAGAGGCTAAACTTGAATTACACAACCTCAGGACATGAAATATGCAATAATACACTGTGTAATCGATTACACATGCCTGGTAATCGATTACCAGTGACCCATTCCTCTGTGTAATCGATTACACAGGCTGGTAATCGATTACCAGAGGCTCCCTAAGTTTCCTGACTTCGTTTTCAAGCCTGGTAATCGATTACACCCCTTGGTAATCGATTACCAGAGACCATCTTAGCCTCCTGCCCTCAATTTTAAGCCTTGTAATCGATTACCCACCCTTGGTAATCGATTACCAGAGGCCACCATCCACATATTACACAAAATTCACAGCTGGCCAGCCACCACAAGCCTCCTTGCTTTGTGGTCTTGTTTTCCTTTTATCTGTTGACTGCCAGGAGCTCGCCTGTTTAGGTACATCACAGGTTCTCACTGACCGACTACGCCCGGGTTGGGTCGGGATTGGTCAAGCTTGGTTTTGGGCAATAGCACCCCACCTGACGTCCCCAAGGTCTCCTGACCCCCGCGACATATCTCCAGGTACCACTCTGTGTCAACAATCCTGTCTGCGT